>NW_028083078.1:0-922 GCF_014824575.4 Sturnira hondurensis | reverse complement strand
AGGGAACCTGCCTGCAACCCAGGCAATGTGCCCTGACTGGGAATCGAACCACGATCATCTGGTTCACAGGTCTGAGCTCAATCCACTGAGCTACACCAGCCAGGGCTCAATATTTTTAATTTTAAAAAAGCCTTCTAAAGGATAAGGTAAAATGACATTTCATTAATTTTTTTGCATTTGTTAGATTTTTAGCAAAACTTAATATATCTGCATATTTTACTGGTTATGTTAACTGTTCATACTTCATTTGTGTTGAAACACAGTCATTTTTCATTCAACTTGTCTATGTTATTTTACAAAAGAAAAAAATTAAGGTTTACGTAGCCAAATTTATCTTTTCTCTTTGAGTTTTTGTCTTAGGCATTATTAAACCTCTCTGTATTATAAGTCACCCAAATTTAATGTTGGTAGTTCTTTTGTTTGTTTTTACAATGAAATCTGTGTACCTGGAATTTACAGTAGAATGTGGACTGAAGTACCCATTAGACATATTTTTTTTTTCTCAGATGACTAGTTGTTTTTATCAAGGCCTCTTTTTGAATATTTGCCTTTTCTATGATTACTTGAAATGTTACCTTTATCAAATATCTAATGCCTATATACCAGATACGGTTGTACTTCTTCCTCAGTGTCCTGAACTGCACTCCACCTTCCTGAGCAGAAGGAGAGTCACCCAGATCTTGCTTTTGGCTATCTCCCAGTGGACAGGGCCTGTAGTGTGCTAGTTATTTAATGTGGTGTATTCAAATAGGATGGAAAGACTAGGTTGGGGACAGTTTAATGGACTTAATCATAATTGAAAATCTCTGTAGATATTTGTAGATATAAGTAGGTAACTTAAGTATGTAATAAATAAATAAAATTGTATATATTTACTTAGGAGCATATAGCCAAAGAATTTTTAAAACTGAAATAATAAATG
>NW_028083077.1:0-633 GCF_014824575.4 Sturnira hondurensis | reverse complement strand
TTCCGAAACAATGGAACGAAATGCTTTTCGTTTTTCTGGGTGATTCAAGGTCGTCCGGAGGGAACACGAGTTAGCACCTTCTGGAGCCATTTCCTCGAGATGGAAATATAAAAATATTTGGCTCCACTTTGACCCGAACCTGATGCGCTTTCTGAGACCTTGTGTTCCTTTGTTTTCTTAGCGTTGTTGTTTAATTCATCTGACTTTCCTCCCTGGTCCCCAGGCCCCCCAGCTCTCTCTTCCTGGGAACCGAGTGGCTGCCTCCTACTGGCGGGAGGGTGGAAAGACACCGTGTAGTGTTTTCTCTTAATAGTACGAGTCTCCAAGACTCCAGGAGATTTTAACTTAACTAGTGACCCCACCCACGCGATACATCCAAAGCAAGAGGCTGATGGGAAAAACGTTATGTTACTCTTCAATACTGCACGAACACATCCCAGTTCATGGGAACTAATGAAGTGTATAGAAATTTCCCAATTGAAGACAACAGACAGAAAGGCAGTATATTATTTTATTTTTTTTCTTATTACAAAAGTCATAAATGTTTACTGCACAAACTTTGAAACACAGTATCTAGTCGGAAAAAAGAATAAATAACAAAGATTCTTGTGCCTAAATCTCTACAAAAATCTT
>NW_028083076.1:0-538 GCF_014824575.4 Sturnira hondurensis | reverse complement strand
ATAGAGGGGAGGTGGGATGGGATAATGAGGGGAAAAGAGCGAAGGGTTTTCGGGAACATGTATAAAGGTCACATGGACAAAACCAAAGGTTGGTAGGATCAAGGGTGGGAAGTGGGGATGGCTGGGGTGGGGGGAGAATGGAGACAACTGTACTTGAACAACAATAAAAAAAATTTTAAAAAGAAGACACTGAATTTGGAGAGTAAAAAATGTTTTAATCAACTACTTCCACAAAGCATTCTAAAAAGTACAATAGGTGTAGTCTTACTTTGTTACTTTTCATTTCTTTTTTTTTAGAAATTTTATTATTTTTTAAAAATTTTTATTTATTTATCTTTAGAGGGGAAGGGAAGGAGAGAGGGAGAGAAATATCAATGTATGGATGCCTCTGGTTGTGTCCCCTGCCAGGAACAGGCCTGCAACCCAGGCATGTGCCCTGACTGGGAATCGAATCACGATTGTGTGGTTCGTAGGCCCGTGCTCAATCCACTGAGCTACACCAGCCAGGGCTTCATTTCTTGGTATAAGAATATTTGCT
>NW_028083075.1:0-2653 GCF_014824575.4 Sturnira hondurensis | reverse complement strand
TCTCAGTGATATTGGCCTACAGTTTTTTTCTTTGTAGCATCTTTGGTCTGGGGAGTAGGATGATGCTGGCTTCCTAAAAAGTTTGTGAATCTTCCGTCTTCATGGATTTTTTGAAATAGTCTGTGAAGAACTGGGGTAAGCTGTTTTTTAAATGGTTTGTAGAATTCTCTTGTGAAACTATCTGTTCCAGTGCTTTCGTGTGCTAGGAGTTCTTTGATTACTGCTCTGACTTTCTCAGCTGTTATCTGTCTCTTCAGCCTTTTTCTTCTTCTTCATTCAGTTTTGGAAGATGTTTTTCTAGAAATTTGTCCATTACTGTTAGGTTTTCATATTTCTTGGCATATAGTTCTTGGTACTAATTTCTTACAATCCTTTGTATTTCTGTGGTATCAATTGTACCTCTCCTCTTTCATTTCGATGTCCTTTATTTGGGTACTCTCTTTTTTTCTTCTTGAGTCTGCTTAAAGGCTTGTCAATTTTGTTGATGTTTTCAAAGAACCAGCCCCTGAATTAATTGATCCTTTGGATTGTTCTTTCAGTGTCTATGTCATTTAATTCTGCTCTGGTCTTGGTTATTTTCTTCCTTCTACTTGGTCTGGGCTGCCCTTGTTATTGTTCCTCTCTCTCTTGTAGGTGCAGATTTACGTTGTTTATTTGAAATTTACACCTTTTCCCCCTGTTCCTCTCTTTCTCTCTCTCTCTCTCTCTCTCTCTCTCTCTCTCTCTCTCTCTCTCTCTTACTCACTCTTTTTCTTCATCTTCTTAAAGCAGACCTTTAGCATCTCTTCCAGAGCTGGTTTGGAAGAGGTGTATTCTTTGATATTTCTACTGTCCTGGAAAATCGTTGTTTGGCCTACCATTTTAATTGAGAGCCTTGCTGGGTAGAGTAGTGTTGGGCCTTTCAGTGTTCATTACTTGGAATATTTCTTTCCATTCCCTTCCGGCTTGGAGCATTTCCAGAAGCATTGACAATTCAGCTGCCAGTCTTATTGATACTCCCTTCTATGTTACTTCCTCTTTGTCCCTTGTTGCCTTTAAGATTCTCTCTTTTCCATGGAATTTTGGTACTTTAATTATGATGTGTCCTGCAGTAGGCCTCTTTGGGCTCCTCTTCATTGGGACCCTCTGTCCTTCAAAGATTTGTGTGACTATTTGTCTCATCAAATTAGGGAAGTGTTCCATCATTTCTTTTTCAAACAGGATTTCTATCCCTGGCTCTTTTGTCCTTCTGGTATACCTATTATATGGATATTATTCTGTTTCATGTTGTCCTGCAGTTCCCTTAACACTTCTTTATTCTTTTTGAGTCTTTTTCCCTTTTCTTAATCATTCGGGAAGTTTTTTTTATACTTTCTCCTCTGCCTTGCTGATTAGACCCTCTGCTTCATCGAGCCTGATTTTGATTTCCTGTATTGTGTTCTTGAATTCAGAAACTGTATTCTTCCTTTCCTCTTGGCTCTCGTTGATAGATTCAATTTCCTTTTTCATGCTGATGTAGTTTGAAGTAAGTTCCTTGCAGTTTCCCTGCAGCGTTTGGGAAGTCTCAGGGAGCTCGTTGGGCTTCCTTACAACCATTGCTTTGAACTCAATATCTGATACTTGACCTGCCACTATTTCATTAAGCATTCTTTCTGAGGATTTCTCCTTTCCCCTCATTTGGCATTTTTTTCATTTGTCTTCCATCATTTGTGAGACTCTTCTTCTCAGCCTCTCTTTCTTAAATTGATGTGTTCTGACCCCCTGAGTTTGTGGTGTGAACTTCTATGGCAGGAGACCTGTGAGATTCAGTGGTGCAGTCTCCTTGATCTCCTGAACCTGATGCTCTTGGGATGCCCTATATGCTGTTTATGTTTGTTCTCTGGAAGTAATTGGGTTTTGATTGCTGTTGGGTTGTTCTCTGCTGGGTCCTTTTTCTAGCTGGTTGAGTGAGTCACTCCACCACCATGTCTAGTATGCTGCTGTGCAGGTTCTGCAAGAAGAAGACCACAAAGCCCAAGGAACAAACACGCACACACGCACACACACACAAATATCTCCTCCACTTACACAATTTCAGTATCAATAGCAAATTAACCACTATTAATAAGGGTGTAAAGAGATTAAGACTATTATAAGACAGGAGAGAAATAAACCATAGTATAAGTCCTAGTGACTTAATAAGCACAAACTTGCTGGACTAGAAATGAACGTTAAGAATCTACGCAGAAAACAAAATACCACTAATCATGGAGAAGGCCACAGTGGATTTCATCTCAGTACACCCTAGTATTTACCACTGTTTTTCCTTTTGGGATCCACTTCTGGTAATGTCAGATGTCTACCCAGTCTAACATCAGGCGCCTGCTCTGAGACTGCCAGAGATCTTCTGTCTATGGTTGTCTTCGTCAGTTGTTAAACTAGTCGCTGTGCATTCAGCAGTCAGGTGTAAGGCCTATAAGGTGGAGCAGAATCCCTCCTGGGGCCGGGCTATTGTTTTCCCTCATGCTACTGTTGCGTGGAGGGAAGTGATCTGCCTGAGCAGGATGGCTGCTGCAGTAGGGGTGAAGACTCAGTATCACGATCCCAGCAGCTACTGTCTCTTCTCTCTCCCAAGCCTCCATCCAGTCTCTCCTTAAGCACCTCTAGTCCACTCTGCCTCCCCGCTTTACCAGGG
>NW_028083074.1:0-1440 GCF_014824575.4 Sturnira hondurensis | reverse complement strand
GACATATCAGTAAAAATCTTGCTGTGTGGAATATCTGAGATTTTCCTGCCATTGTTCTCCTCTAGGGCTTTATGGTTTCACGGCTTATATTTAAGTCTTTTATCCACCTTGAATTTATTTTGGTGTATGGTGTAAGTTGGTGCTCAAGTTTCATTTTTTGCAGGTAGCTGTCCAGTTCTCCCATCACCATTTGTTGAAGAGGCTATCTTTACTCCATTTTATGTTATTGCCCCCTTTGTTGAATATTAATTGACTGTAGAGAGTTGGGTTTATTTCTGGGCTCTCTGTTCTATTCCATTGATCTATGTGCCTGTTTTTATGCAAGTACCAGGCTGTTTTGATTACATGAATAGCACAGTTTTTTAAATCTAGTGTTGCAACCTCTTCCTTTTGACTGGATTGTTTAATCCATTCACATTTAATGTTATGGATATATTTGGAACCACTGTTTCATGAATACCATGTTTGTTCAGTTTCTTATTTTGAATTTTTTCATTCTGCTGGAGAATTGCTTCAATTTCTTATAACCATATGTGGATGTTATCTTTTCTGAGTTATTGAATGCCTAAAAATATTTGTCTTTTATCTGTATACAAAAACAATAGTTTGGGAGGGTATTAAATTCTAGGTCACAATAATTTTTTTTCGGGACCCTGTAAACTTTTAATCATTGCCTTATAATACTTAGTGTTGCAGGGGAGCAATCTACTGCGTGTATTTTTTTCCTTTTTAATAATCACATTTTTGTCTAAATAATTTTAATATATTTTTTTATACTTGGAGTTTATAAAACTCCACAAAATATGTCCAAATGCAGATCTTTTTTCAATTAATCCTGAGTTGTTTTGACGTAAACATTTAAGTATTTGGGTCAAGTAAATTTTCTTCTAATCCATCTACTTCAATATGTGTTTCTGGAGCTCATTTTACATAAATATTGGATCATTTGATTTAGTTTCATATATTTTATCTTTTATTATTTTTCTTTTTAAAAATATATTTTATTGATTATGCTATTACAGTTGTCCCATCCCCCCCCCTTTATTCTCCTCCACCCTGCACATCCTCATCCACCCACATTCCCCTCCTTTAGTTCATGTCCATGGGTATACATATAAGTTCTTTGGCTTCTATATTTCCTACACCATTCTTAACCTCCCCCTGTCTATTTTCTACCTACCATTTATGCTCCTGATTATCTGTTCCTTCCCCCCCCTCTCCCCTTCCGACTACTCCACTGATAACACTCCCTGTGATCTCCATTTTTGTTATTCTGTTTCTGTTCTAGTCGTTTGCTTAGTTGTTGTTGTTGTTTTAGGCTCAGTTGTTTTTTTTTTATTATATATATTTTATTGATTATACCATTACAGTTGTTCTTTCCCCCCCCTTCATTCCCCTCCACCCAGCACACCCCTCCCCCAGCAATTCCCCCCCCCCTTA
>NW_028083073.1:0-533 GCF_014824575.4 Sturnira hondurensis | reverse complement strand
GATTAGCTAACTATGCGTATATGCCAAACCTTGAAATTGTGTTCCAGAAAGTTGGAAGCCCCCTTTTTTTATTACAGTCAGTTCGTGTCCTGCAGCAAGCACCAAGCACGTGAAGTGGTTTTCCGTGTTCTAGGTGCAGTTTTGCTAACTCAGCATGCACTTATCTGCTGTCCAATAGCAACACAGCAACAACAGTTCTGACCAATCAGGGAAAACAACGTGCGAGAACATAAGAAAGATGATGTTGAATTAGACTTCTAGATCTTAATTTTTTTATTTTTTAAAAAAGATTTTATTTATCTTTAGAGAGGAAGGGAAGGAGAAAGGGAGAGAAATATCAATGTATGGTTGCCTCTTGTGCATCTCCTGCTGGGAACTGGCCTGCAACCCAGGCATGTGCCCTGACTGGGAATTGAACTGCGATCCTTTGGTTCACAGGCCCACGCTCAGCTCAATCCACTAAGCTACACCAGCCAGGGCTGCAATTTTTTTTAAAGATTTTATTTATTTATATTTAGAGGGGAAGGGAAGGA
>NW_028083072.1:0-1681 GCF_014824575.4 Sturnira hondurensis | reverse complement strand
TCGGATGTTTCGTTCTTCCTTCTGGTCCATTCCATTGATTTGAGTCCCAGTTTCCTTTCTACCGCTATTGGTTTCCTGGACATCTCCCTTCATTTCAATTAGTTTAGCCTTCATATGTTCCTCTAATTTGTGACTGTACTCTACCAATTCTGTGAGCATCCTGATAAATAGTGTCTTAAATTGGGCTTCTGAGAGGCTGGTAATCTGTTGGTTGCTTAGAGTTATTGGCTCTGGGACGTTGAGTTCTTCTTGCACCATCTTTTGGGCTGTTCGTGCCTGTTAAGTAGCAGGATCGGAGCCCTAGGTTTTCACCAGAGCAGGGCAACTCAGTCGCTGGATTGTGACGTTGTATGTGGTGGCGGAGTCAAAGAGGGACAATGGCTTCCCTCCGCCGCCTGCTGCCGCGACCCCCACCGGCACCGCAGCCACCGCCGTCACCAGGCCCACGTGCCTCGCTCCACTGGACGCGAGTGTGCCACCGCTGTCAGCCCTCCACCACTGGGTTCGCCCCCTGGGGCCTGCGTGGTCCATCTCCCTGCGCTCGAATGTGCGACCTTGGTCAGTCTGCCCCAAACCCCGACTAGTTCCGGGCTGCCTGCGCTCCTAGGTCTGTCCTGCCCGACCCAGCTCCGCTGCTGGCTCCACCTGTCTTACCGTCCTCGTTGAATGGGTAGCTGTCGGACTTCCGTATAATTCCGTTTTCTGGTCTCTGGGTGTGTCTTAGTTCTCCAAAACTTTTGTTGTATTGAAACTTGGTTGTGGGGGAAGGCACAGTGTTTCCACCTATGCCTCCATCTTGGCGGAAGTCCTTATCTTACTTCTTGTGTCTTAAAGTTTTTGGAAGATAAAGAACCTCATCACAATTGGCGAATGTGTGCGTGGCCCTTTTCCCACTGAAGATGGATGAACATAAGCAACATCTTTGGCTCCTTTGGCTTTGTCACTTCAAGAAAGGTACAGCGCAACTGCAAGGCAACAGAAGGTTTGTGGTGTATGTGGAGACATTGCTGCAAGTGATGGAATGTGTCAGAAGTGTTTGTGAAGTTTCAATCTGAGAGATTTCTGGCGTACAGTTGGCGCACAAGTCAGCATACCAGGTGTAGTGGAGAGCCACGGAGGGGAGATGTTCATTTGGGACAGACCATGTTATGGCATGCAGGAGACAGGCTACATATGCAAGGGATCGAAATCGGGTATCAAGAATTATTTGCACCAGCACGGTGATGTTAGTTGTATTCCTGTTGTTTTCCAAGCAGTTAAGTGGGGTTCTGGGGGGCCCCTTTTGACTGCATTTCCAGAAGCAGTTCTCCACTGAAACCTAAGGAAAACATTCTGCTTCCAAGACGAATATGAGGGGGGATGAACTGTTGATATGGTAGAATAATGTGGAATGGGAGAGTTGAGGGAAAGAAAGGAACCACCACCAGCAGCCCCTGCAAAGGGTGGTCTTCATCCAAAGGAGGTGATGTTGTGTATGTGGTGGGTTCCCAAGGGTGTTTCTGCAGTGGGCGCTCCTTGCAGAAACCCAGTGGGTTCCTCCCCCTGGGGCAACTGAAAGCTGCCTGTGGGAAAGCGTTCAGACCTTGTCAGCAGAAGATGCACGGCCATTTAGTTCAGTCTTTCCAAACTTGTCTTAATGGAGAGAAATTTCCATTCCCTGGACGACTGCAGAAGGCACCTG
>NW_028083071.1:0-519 GCF_014824575.4 Sturnira hondurensis | reverse complement strand
GCTGTTAACTTGTGTGGCTGTTAACCTGTGGCAGATGGAAGATAGCATACAGGTAGAAGGTGGTGGTGACTGTGCTGTGTCACCCACACCAGCGTGCCCCCTGTGTGCTCCCATTTGCACACTGGCATCTGTGAGGCAAGACTCATCCGTTCATATGTCTCACCCAGGACCCAGTGTCTGGCAGACACAGTGAGGCTGAATCACTGTTTGCTGGGGACTGCAATTGCCACGGCACCCTGTTTGACCCTGCATTGGTGGTGGGTATCAATGAGAGGAAGTCCCCGAGTCCTGGGTCCCCCACGTATGCCCCAGAATCACACAACCACCCAGGGCATATGTCAGAGATGCTTCTGGTGGACCCGCCCCTTCATCCTCCCAATGAGCATGTTCATACTTTTATGGGTCATCTGAGCCACTTGTGCCTGGTCTTGAGGTGGCGGTGGTTATGGAGAGAACAACATCCCCTCCCCCGGAACCAGCAGTCCTGGATCAGGGAGTCACCACCTGAGCAGTGGGTTC
>NW_028083070.1:0-2886 GCF_014824575.4 Sturnira hondurensis | reverse complement strand
ATAGATGGTAGGTAGAAAATAGATAGAGGGAGGGTGAGAATAGCGGGGGAAATATAGAATCTAAAGAAGTTGAGACACGTGGTTATAAACTAAGGGGGGAGGAGGGTGGGGGAGGGAGTGTGCGGGTGGAGGGGAATGAAGGGGGGAATAGAACAACTGAATGGTATAATCAATAAACTATATTTTTAAAAAAAGAAAACATATTCAGAAATATAATGTCTGAATGGGGATGGTTAAGGGAAAGCATTTGAAATTTTTGGACCTGCTCCTCAAATGTTACTAATATTTGATTTTTTCACTAGTTCCACTTATATATTCTCTATTACATGCCAATGCAAACATACATGTTAAACAGGGGCACAAATGAGCTGATGAACCAAAGCACAGATTTGTGTACCACGTGGGCACTCACATTGGAGTAATAAATTTGCCAGAGGTAAACCAAGTGTTGCTAATTTTTAATTAAAATAAATTAAGAAGTTAATGAAACTATTATACATAAGTTTTTTCCAATCATACTTATTTCTTTTATTGAATAACTGCTCTAAGATCCTGGGAATATAAAACAGAAAACTGTACTTGAATAAGAATTAAATAAAAAAAAAGATTCTGTGTACTTGTATCTGCGTGACCAATGGACGTGGACAACGTCCGCATCCCCAAGTGTGGGGATTGCCTGAGGGAGTGGGGAGGGTCTAGATGGAGGAGGACACTGGGGGAAATATTGGGGCAGTTGAAATAGCATAAATAATAAAATACAATTAAAATTTTAAAAAAAAGATTCTGAATAGGAGAAAAGAATCATGTACTTTTAAATAAAAGTATATACTCTATTGGCATGTTTTATTGAGAAACACATAAACAGTATATCTTAAATGAATACACTTCTCTGTCTTGACTGAGTCATTTTGTAGAATCATGTTCACATTACAGTTTACAAAAGGATAAAACAATCACACAAATTTCTTAGCTTACCTCAGGGTGGTTTTGTATATGCTGTGGATTTGAATAAATGTGTAATGAAATGACTCTATCATTATAATATCATACAGAGTCTTTTCACTGCCCTAAAATTTTCTATATTCCATCTGATCACCACTTGCTCCCAAAACCCCTGGCAATGACTGACCTTTTTGCCATGGCTGTAGTTTTACCTTGACCAGAATGTCATGTAGTTGGAATCACACAGTATGTAGGCTTTTAAGATTGGATTCTCTCATAGAGTAATCAGCATTTAAAGTTCCTGTGTGTGTTTTCATGGCTTGATAGATCATCTGTTTTTAGTACTAAATAGTTGTACCACAGTTCCTTTATCCATTGATCCAATGAAGAACATGTTGGTTGCCTCCAGTGTGGGAGATGATGAAGAAAGGTGCTGTAAACATTCATGTTCAGGTTTTTGTATGGATGTAAGTTTTCAGTTCATTAGGGTAAATACCGAGGAGGATGATTGCTGGATTGTATGATAAGAGTATGGCTAGTTTTTAAAGAAAACTCCTACTGTCTTCCAAAGTGGTGGTTCCATTTTTCATTCCCACCAATCATGAATGAAAATTCCTTTTGCTGTACATTCTCACCAGTGTATGGTATGTCCAGTGTTCTGAATTTTGGACATTTAATAGGTATATATTGATATCTCATTGTTGTTTTAATTTGCATTTCCCTGGTAAGGGGGAATATAATGTGGGTGAGCTTTTTAAATTCTTATTTGTCTTCTGTATATTTTCTTTGTCGAGATATCTGTTGAAGTCTCGAACCTGTTTTATATCAAGTTGTTTATTTGTTTTTTATTGTTAAGTTTTAAGAGTTCTTTGTGTATTTAAGATGACAGTCCATTATCAGATGTGTCATTTGCAAATATTTTCTCCAAGGTTGTGGCTTGTTTTTCTATTCACTTGACAGTGAGTTTCCACAGAGAACTTTTTAATATTAATGAAGTGTAACTTCTTAATTATTTTTTTAATACATCATGCCTTCGGTGTTGTATCTACAAAGTCATCACCATATCAAAGATCATCTAGGATTTTTCTCTGAGTTTTATAGTTTTATAATTTACATTTAGGTCTATGATACATTTTAAGTTAGCTTTTATGAAGGATGTGAGGTTCGTGTCTAGAGGATTTTTTTTTTTTTGCATGTGGACATCCGGTTGTTCCGGCATCATTTTTATAACAGAAGTGGTGGTAATTTATTGCCTTTGCTCCTCTGTCAAACTTGAGTTGACCATTCTTATATATGTCTATTTTTGAGCTCTGTTCTATTCCACTGATCTATTGGCATATCCTTTCACCAAAAGCACATTGTCTTGATTATGTAGCTTTATAATAAGTGTTGAAGTTTAGTAGTGCCAGGCTAGCATTTCTTTAATGTGATTTCTGGCTCTTTGGTTATATTGTCCATCTGTCCTTGCATGCTGTCTACTTTATCAGTTATAGCACTTAGCATATTAATCATAGTTATTTTAAATTCTGGGTCTGAATAGTTCTAATGTCCTTATGAAGTTGACTTCCGAGGTCTCTTCAAATTGTGTTTCTTCTTTTTTGGTATGCCCTGTAATTTTCTTTTGGAGTAGGTAGATATGATGTACCAGGTCAAAGAAGCTCCTGTAAATAGTTTTCAAGTAATGCAGTGTGTGGTGTGGGGGAGAGGAAACAGTATATAATCTTGCAATCAGGACTCAGTGTTTTAGTGAGCCTGTGCTTCTGTATGGGGAATTTAACAAGTGTTTCTCCATTTTTCTCCTCCTGCTTTAGGTGGGAGAGATGGTGGGAGCTGAGGAATAAGATAAATGGTTTGTAATATCTAGATAAAAGAATAGTGCTGCAATAAAAATAATTTCACTATGAAACAGGTAATGCTGTGGATGGACCTCAAGTGCTCAGTGAA
>NW_028083069.1:0-2062 GCF_014824575.4 Sturnira hondurensis | reverse complement strand
TGATTTCTGAAAGAGATTTTACCCCTTGTATGTCATGGAGGGCTGCTTTTTACAAGGGATAAAAATACTTGGCACCAAGTTAGAGAGTTCTCACAGGTAAGTGACAGATTTCTACCTTTGAACTCAGAAATGCACCTATTTTAAGTAGGTTCACTTAATTTTCCCCAAGTGCATTTGATGTGATGAGTAGCCTCAGATTTCTAATTCAGGACTGGTCAGGAATAGTTACATGGCTGAACTGAAAATGGTGTAGTAGTATTGGTCGTGGATTTGCCTCTTTCTTAAAATAAACTAAATCTCTAGGGCAATAGGAATAAAAGAAAGTTGAGGCATCCAACAGGCAGGGCATATGTGGAGATAGAAAAAGGTTATTTTTTTTTCAAATTCCAGAAACAGTAAGGGTGTACAAATGAGACATTTAGGGACATCAGCAGAGGATTATAGAGAGGAAAGAAAGGACTCTGGAATCTGAAGAGTCATTTTCCAGATACTCAAAAAGAAACATATTTAGCTAGGTAGAGCATAAAGCTTTTATTGCTAAAGTAAAGAATACACTGGATTTAAAAAATTTAAGTAGAAGAGTAATTTGAATGGGTTATTAATTTATTCTTTTAATTTTAATTATTGTATTTCCTAGAAGAATACATGCAATTTGACTGATATACAGAAATAGGTACATATAAATGCATGTAAAACTCGCTGCTTGAAATATGATTATAAGGTAGTACTTATGACAACCTTATTACTGATATGTCATGTAGTTTTGATTATTATATGTATTTCAAAGTTGAAAAAGGAATTTCTATTATTTTTGTAACAAATGATGCGAGCATTAGGTTGGTGAGAAAATGAATGAGAAAGAAATAGTGGGCACTGGGGAGAGTGGGGAGGCCAAATTCCCAAGGCTACAATCCCATGAGGTGGCCTAAAGCCCAGAATCCATGGCTGGGAGGGGCCGTGCACAATCTGGTGCAGCTCCAGTATATTAAAACACATGGCTCTGAAGAAAGGAAAGACCTTGAAATCTTCTAGGAAAAATGCAAACAGAATCAGCTGCTTCCTGTAGAAGTACATGAACTTCAAATTAATTTCAAAGTGAGTATGGAGATTGGGATGGGCTGGGCCAATGATATGGCTATTCTTGGAGGCTTTGCTATTTTTATGATTTTTCCTGTATGATTTTATGTATGTTAGCATGTTGGTTCCACTAATATACATTAATCCTGCTGGAGACAATAAAATTATAGTCAAAACCAATCTGCTTTGCTTTTAACTGTTCAGGTAGAGGATAATATGGTGTTGTGGGTTTTAAAGTTTGATTCTTTTCAGTTTGCTGAATGACGCTCAACCCACAGAGCTACACCAGTGAAGGCTTAGGCTTGATCCTTAATGTTAAATCTATATACTGAAAGTACGTCTATGGTATGTTCTCTTCTAGATCTTAAAATCATATTAGAATGTGCAAAGAAGCAGAATTATTACCAGTTTTTATTTTCTCACTTAACATATTGTACACAAGCCTCACCATGTGTCCTCCTATTTTTTAGCATTCACAGCATCTTAAATTTAGTAATCTGATTTGCATAATCATGTCCCTATTATTGAACATTTTGTATACTTCTAAATTTTTATTGTTATAAAAGACATTCATCATCGTCAGTTACAGGACTTACATTGTCTCATTTTATCTTTAGAAAATTTTTTAGGATTGGATTCCAAAAAAAGGAATAGAAACATGTTTGCAATCCTGAAAATATTTGTTAAAACACTTCTGAAAGGATTACATGAAATGAAGGAGTTTGAGCACAATTTAAGAATTAATATAAATTTCCTCCTTTTAGTGAATTGATTGGGGTGACACTGGTTAACAAAATGATACAATTTTCAGATGCACAATTCAACAACTGATCATGTGTACATTGTATTGTGTGTTCAGCACCCCAAGTCTAGTTTCTGTCTTTCACCATTTATTCCCCCATAACTTCCTTCATCATCCCCTGCCCCCCGCAAACCCTCCCTCTCCTTTGCAATCACCACATTGTTGTTAGTGGACATGAGTGTT
>NW_028083068.1:0-1617 GCF_014824575.4 Sturnira hondurensis | reverse complement strand
GAACAAACTGACAGTAACCAGGGGGGAGGTGGAGGGCATAATGGGGGGGAGTAGGGGGAAGGGTTTTCAGGGACATCTATGAAGGACACATGGAGAAAACCAAAGGGCTGTAAGAAGTGGGGATGGCTAGGGTTGGGGGCGGGGGAGTCGGGGAGAGTCAAATGGAGACGACTGTACTTGAACAACAATAAAAAAAAAGAGTAGTATTGAGATTGCAACATCATGCCCTGGCTGGTGTAGCTCAGCAGATTGAGCGTGGGCTGCGAAGCAGAGGGTCGCTGGTTCGAGTCCCGGTCAGGGCAGATGCCTGCGTTGCAGGCCAGGTCCCCAGGGGGGGCCACGTGAGAGACAACCACACATTGCTGTTGCTCTAACTTTCTTTCTCTTTCCCTTCCCCTCTCTCTAAAAATAAGTAAATAAAACCTTTAAAAAAGATTGCAACATCATCGAAAAGGTCCATAGATCTTCTGTGCACCCCCTGCCCACACACACACATCCCCTCATTTATCATCAATGTCACTCACCAGAGCGGTTCATTTGTCACAGCGGATGGACCTGTGTGGACACGTCATCATCACCCAAAGTCCACAGACCACCGGAGGGTCCACTCGGTGCTGTAGATTCTGTGGGTTTGCACAAATGTATGACCAAGAGTACCCACCCTTGTAAGACCACACAGAGTAGTTTTGCCGCCCTACGCATCCTCTGTGCTCCATTTGTTTATGCCCCAACCCCCATCCCTGGCAACCACTGATGTTTTCACTGTCCCCATAGTTTCGCCTTTCCCAGACTGTCACAGAGCTGGAATCATACAGCCTGGAGTCTTTGCAGGTTGCCTTCCCTCACTCGGCAATTCACATCAAGCTTCCTCCGGGAATGCTGATTCCTCAAAGTAATGAATGCCCAAGAGGATGGGGCGCTGAAAATCATTTTTTAGGCGGGCAGGGACTGGTACAAGATTTCCATTTCAGCGTCACCTACTCTGGGGATGACTGGGCAATTTTTGAGGAAAATGAGTTGGTCCCAGCAGGAGTCAAGCTTACGGATGCTCAAATTTCTGTGTTCAAGGTGACCTTGGGAAACATGTGCCCTGAAAGGGTCAGAACGTGTGGTGTAGGGTGAGGAATGTCAGGTGTTTGCGCAGCGTCCACTTCCGAGACAGCAGGTGACGCGGGGCTGGTTGCTGAAGGTCGTGCCCCAGTGTGGGGACATTTCATTATCACCGAGCTGACCGGGTGAGAATTCGCGGAAGACTGACCCATCACCCGGCCATATGTTGTCCTTGCAAAGCAAAGCTAAGCTCCCCTTCCTGTACTGTGAAAGTTCTTAAACCAGTAAACACGTCAATAGCTCCAAATTATAATATAATTCCGACTCCACTCTTCACTTACGTGAAGTAGTGGGGTGTACGGACTTTCTACTTCGATGTATGACTTGCGCTTTCGACATATTCAGAATAGGATCTTAGCCCTGGCTGGCGTAGCTCAGTGGATTGAGCGCGGGCCTGCAAACCAGACGATTCGCGGTTCGATTCCCAGTCAGGGCACATGCCTGGGTTGCAGGGTGGTTTCCTGCAGGCCAACTCCCAGCAGGGGACGCACAAAAGGCAACCATACA
>NW_028083067.1:0-973 GCF_014824575.4 Sturnira hondurensis | reverse complement strand
CACCGACTTTACTAAAATTGGTCGGCTTTCTAGCTGCTGCCTTCAGCCCCCTAATTAGAGCCCAGCGATACTGAATGAGCGAATCTCTCCCCCCTGTGGTGTTGGGGTCCCAATTAGGAGGCTGGGAAGGGAGGATGCCCTCAATTTCCCTCCTTCCCACCACGGTATCCCTCTCCTCACCCAGGACTGCCTTTGCAGCCTCCCTAATAATCCTGTCTCTCTCCTCCGAAGTGAAAAGGGTCTGCAGAATCTGCTGGCAATCATCCCAGGTGGGTTGATGAGTTCTAAATATAGTTTCGAGGAGGGAGATTAGCCCTTGGGGTTTCTCAGAGAACGGGGGATTCTGATGTTTCCAATTATATAAATCACTGGTGGAAAAAGGGACATAGACAAATCGAGGAGGAGCTCGCGGTGGGGTGTCTGGTAGGGGCGGGGCCTCTCGGAGGGGTAAGATGGTAGGAGTTCCCGCCACAGGCAGAGGGGCAGATCCCTCTGAGGAGAACAAAGCAGCAGGGTTGGGCCCCACAGGCAGAGGGGCAGGTCCCTCTGATGAGGAGAAAGCAGCAGGGTTTTGCCCCACAGGTTGAGGGGCGTGTCCCTCTGAGGAGGACAAAGCCCCAGGGTTTCGCGCCACAGGCAATATCCCCTCCCCATAGAGTGCCCCCCCCCCCCCNCTCCCCGTAGAGTGCCCCCCCCCCCCGGGTGTGTGACGGGCTCATGGAGTCGCCAACGTCCCAATGCAAGGAATCAGGTTCCTGTTTGCGTGCGTAAGGTGGAGGAGCATTCACTGGATCTGGATCGAGATTGTCCTCCTGAGGTTCTTGCAAAACAGGATAAAGCCTACGCTGACTCCGGGGCTGTCTCCGGGCGGCACCAGCAGCTCCGCCCCTCCCCTCCTCCCCCTTTTCTTTGTTCCCTCCAGCCAGGAGACAAACGGCTCGTCTGCCCCGCTGATTTCCTTTTAAAAATTTCC
>NW_028083066.1:0-1359 GCF_014824575.4 Sturnira hondurensis | reverse complement strand
AATATATAAAGGGCAAATGCTTCACTCTGTGGAATACACAGCACTTTCTGCAGCAGTACAAGGACAGGATACTTCTACACATGGGGTAGAGACTTATCTGGGAAATCCGTTTCCTACGAAATGTCCCTAATGCCCAGGAAGGAAGGAAGGGCAAACCCTTCACTCTGCAGAAAACACAGCACCTTCCAAAGCATTGCCAGCAAAGGATACTTCTACAAAAGGGGTAGAGACTTATCACGCGAAACCCGCTTCCTACGAAATGTCCCTATTGCCCTGGAACGAATAAACGGCAAACTCTTCACTTTTCAGATAACACAGTACCTTCCCAGCAGTGCCAGCAAAGGATACTTCTACACAAGGGGTAGGGACTTATCGGGGGAAAACCGCTTCCTTCAAATGTCCCTATTGCCCAGAATGAATAAAGGGCAAACGCTTCACTCTGCAGAATACACAGCACTTTCCGCGGCTGTGCCAGCACAGGATACTTCTACACAAAGGATAGGGACATATCGGGGGTAAACCGCTTCCTAGGAAATGTTCTTATAAAGCAGGAAAGAAGAAAGAACAAACGCTTCACTCTGCAGAATACACAGCACATTCCCCAGCAGTGCCAGCAAACGATATTCTACACAAGGAATAGAGACTTATCGTGGGAAATCTGCTTCCCAAGAAATGTCCCTATTGCCCAGGAACAAATAAAGAGCAAACACTTCACTCTGCAGATAACACAGCACCTTCCCCAGTAGTGCCAGCAAAGGATATTTCTACACAAGGGTTAGGGACTTATCGGGGGTAACTCGCTTCCTCCGAAATGGCAATATTGCCCAGGAAGGAAGAAACGGAAAACGCTTCACTCTGCAGAAAACAGAGGACCTTTACCAGCAGTGCCAGAAAAGGATAATTCTACAGAAGGGGTAAAGACTTAACTGGGAAAACCGGTTCCTATGAAAGGTTCCTATTGCCCAGGAAGGAAGAAAGGGCAAACACTTCACTCTGCAGATAACACAGCACCTTCCACACAGTGACAGAAAAGAAGACTTCTACACAAGGGGTAGAGACTTATAAGGGGAAACCCGCTTCCTAGGAAATATCCCTTTTTCCCAGGAATGAAGAAACGGCGAACGCTTCACTCTGCAGATAACACTGTACATTCCGCAGCAATTCCAGCAAAGTATAATTCTATACAAGGGGTAGAGACTTGCCATGGGAAACCCGCTTCCTACGAAATGTCCCTATTGCCTAGGAAGGAAGAAACGGCAAAGGCTTCACTTTCCAGATAACACAGTGCCTTCCGCAGCAGTGCCTGCAAAGGATAATTCTATACAAGGGTGAGAGACTTATCGTGGGAAACCCGCTTGC
>NW_028083065.1:0-509 GCF_014824575.4 Sturnira hondurensis | reverse complement strand
CCAAGAGGAAATGAAGAATACAGTTTCTGAACTGAAGAACACAGTAGAAGGTGTGAAGAATAGAATCAATGAGGCAGAAGATCACATAAGTGAGATTGAAGACAGGACAGAAAGAATCTCCCAGACGGACCAAGTAAGGAAAAGAGACTCAGAAAAAATGAGGAGAATTTAAGAGAAATGCAAGACAATATGAAATGTAACAATATCTGAATAACAGGAATACCAGAAGGAGAGGAAGAAGAACAAGGGATAGAAAACCTACTTGAAAGAGTAATAACGGAAAATTTTCCTAAGTTAAGGAGAGATAAAGTCACGCGAATCCAGGAATCGTAGAGTCCCAATCAGGTGGAACCCAAAGAGGCCTACTGTAAGACACATCATCACTAAAATGGCAAACCTCCAAAACAAAGAGAAAATCCTAAAGGCAGCAAATGAGAAAAAGGAAATAACATAAAAGAGGGTCCCAATAAGGTTGGCTACTGACTTCTCAATGGAAACATTCCAAGCAA
>NW_028083064.1:0-810 GCF_014824575.4 Sturnira hondurensis | reverse complement strand
CCCTTTGTCGAATATTAATTACTGTAGAGAGTTGGGTTTATATCTGGGCTCTATGTTCTATTCCATTGGTCTATGTGCCTGTTTTTGTGCCAGTACCAGGCTGTTTTGATTACAGTGGCGCTGTAATACAGTTTGATATCAGGTATTGTAATCCCTCCTACTTTGTTCTTCTTTCTCAAAATTGCAGCCGCTATTTGGCATCTTTTATGGTTCCATATAAATTTTTGAAGTGTTTGTTCTATGTCTGTGAAATATGCCATTGGTACTTTAATAGGTATTGCATTGAATCTGTAAATTGCTTTGGGTAGTATGGACATTTTGATGATGTTAATTCTTCCAATCCATGAGCATGGTATATGTTTCCATTTATTTGTGTCTCCTTGATTACTTTCTTCAGTGTTGTGTAGTTTTCTGCATACAGGTCTTTTACCTCCTTGGTTAGGTTTATTCCCAGATATTTTATTTTTGTTTTTGCTATATTGAATGGGATTTTTTCCTTGATTTCTGCTTCTGCTGTTTCATTGTTGGTATACAAAAATGCCTTTGATTTCTGGATATTGACTTTGTATCCTCCTGTTTTGCCAAATTCATTTATTAGTTTGAGCAGTTTTTTGGTAGAGTCTATAGGCTTTTCCATGTACACTATGACGTCATCTGCAAACAATGCCAGTTTTGTTTCCTTCTTTTCGATTTGGATGCTTTTTATTTCCTTTTCTTGTCTGATCACTGTGTGGCTAGAACTTCTAATACCATGTTGAATAGAAGTGGTGAAAGTGGGCAACCTTGTCTTGTTCCTGATCTTAGTGGAAA
>NW_028083063.1:0-2524 GCF_014824575.4 Sturnira hondurensis | reverse complement strand
GGGGGGGGGCGGGAAAGAGGAGGAGCCTGGTGCGGGCAGCCCCAGGCTGAGAAGACGCTGTGCCCAGTCCGTGCTGCGCTCCCTCCAGTCCACAGAGCTGCCCTGACCCCCTGGGCAAACCACGGGCATTCGGGGCCAGAAGCATCACAAAGGTAACACCCAATACCTTTGCACAGTAATGGGCTCCCACTGGCGTCCAGTAGCACCTTTTCCTAAAATTTCAGACCTGATCGCCATCTACAGGACAAAAGGTGGCATTATGCTGTGTCTGCCATGGCGATGCCTTAGAAAACTGTTGATTGTTATAAACTCTTTTCTTTTCCCTTTTATAAAATGCTACACCTTGCATCAAGTTGTTCATAGAAGGAAAAATAAAGAGCACCCCATTTACTGAATGTCCACCATGGCCCCAGACATCGTAGTTCACTATCTCTCATCTTTGCGGTAACCTTGTAAAGCAGGAGTTATTAGGCCAGTTTTAAAGATAAAACTAAGTTTCAGAGCAGTTAAGTGCTTGTCCTTGGGTCCCATTTCAACATCTCTCAGACTTTCTGCTATAAGGGGTGCCTTGGCAGTCTGGGGTCAAAACAGAAATGCAACTTGGGCGTCTGCAGTAAACTCGAGTAATACGATTCTGCTTTTCTGCAGGCGTTGGTTTAAAGCAGCAGCAGATCTCAGAGATGACCTTGCCTGTGCCCTTCCCAGACGAGCCAACTAAAGACCACAGCAGCGAACAACCTTCCTGAGGCCCCAACGCAAGGCGGCTGCACAGCTTGAGTGTAAAACTGGGGTCTTCTCATGAAATTACACGGCGTTTTAGCTACACTCCTCTCTTAACTCTCTGAAAAGGGCCGCAGGGCTGTTGAGTGGGAGAGTCAGGATTAGAACTTCCAACACCAACACTCCAAAACCAGAGAGAGCCCTTTCCACCACCCGGCAATGGGCAGACACAGCACGGTGAAAATTACGACGGCCCTGTTGGCACTTCCCAAATATATTAGTGTTGTAATACCCTTGAGTTAGACACTGAATGCACAATGCTGGCCTTTTTCATTTGGGAAATTTAGAAGGACTTTGGAGGGTTGGATGGCTTTCACATAATAGTCAACTCAATTCAGATTTGTTAATTGACACATTGTCCACTTGGATCAATTACGTGATACTTTACAGTCTGGGGTCTTTGAAGAGAGCCAAATTCTAAATAAGTTAATGTCTCCATCTCTCTCCAAGGTATATATTTCCCCTGACCTAAACCCACCCCTTAGGGGCTTTTATAATATCCCTTTCCTGGAATTTCTCTCTAGCACAATAAAACCACTTTCTTTGGGGGTATTCCTTGCCTTGATAGGGGTAGTATACTTTCTCTTTTAAGAGGGAACCTGAATCTTTTGCATCTGCAGAGTTCCACCACTTTGAAAACAGGCCCTAAAACGTGAAGGATGAAAGCTGAGCATTTCAGCCTTTTCACATCTTTATTTAACATTTCCCGTATCATGATATCTCTTATCACAGCGGTCGGACAACCTGGGAGCACCTGACCAGAATGACCCATAGGAGGCAGTTGTCATCAACACCACGATGATTTGCTGCCTTCTCCATATGACTTTCGCAGACTCCAGTTGCCTCTTTATAAAATTTATTACAAAATTGCTTTTGAGACTGCTACTAGTTGTCATTCAGATGTTACTAAGTGTCTTTTACGGAAGTGTGTGGCCCCTCTGCTTTGTTGCACTAGGTGGGGTAAGCCAGGGAACTCCCCAAGAGTACCAGGGGTGGAGGATGAAATTTTCCAATGAAAAATACAGCGATTTTGCAACTTCAGAAATATCATTGGCCAGGAGTTGCCCTTGGGAGTGGTTTGTCTGGCGTAGAATATCCTATTATGCAGCATGACCTTAGGATATAATTTGGTAATGAGATCATTTGGCAACCTTGAGCTTTAATACAGTGAAATTAAATAATTGAATTGGCTGCGGTTTTCAACCTACCCTTCGTCTTCCAAAGTGGACTCTGGCCAAGATTATGAATACACACTTGAGCTTTCAAGACTCCTTTTTTGTAATTATAAATTGAATAATACAAAAGGACAACCCTCCTTAGTAGCACAGAGTCTTTATACGAACACGCGGAAGTCCCTTCACTGGAGCTGAAGTTCCCTCTCCAGGCACAGTGCTTGCCCAGCGTTTCACACCACTGGCTTTTCTTTCTCTTTTTATTGAATTTATTGGGTAACATTGGTTAATACAGTTACATAGGGTTCAGGTGTACAATCTCGCCGCTTGTTTTTAACTCGGAAGGCATCCATTGCATTGATCATTTATGCTGGGAGTCAAGACAGCTTTCTCTTTGTGGCTGCTTGACTTTTCCAACTGTGTTAGAAGTTCCTGGACAAGGAGTGGTGTTTGACCCCTCCTTCGGATACGTTGAAACATCAGTGTCAGGGACTACGTACCCACCAGGGGCTCAGTCGGCACCAGTTGGCTGCATGATTGAAAAGTGTTACAGGCAGGCTTCAGGGATGTTC
>NW_028083062.1:0-1764 GCF_014824575.4 Sturnira hondurensis | reverse complement strand
TAAGAGTGCTTTCATTCATATGATAAGGGTCTGAGCAGGAAATGAGTATGTCTCCCAAAATGTCTGCATCCCCCTTACCTGACAGACACTGACTCTGACTAAGCCATCAGATATCTTTGAAATGTTATCTACTGTTTCATCCTTGCCTCCTGTAATCCTATGTATTACCACCCAATAAAAGCTATTGAGGCAGAGGCTCCTGGCCCTTCTTCTCTGAGAGATTGGCCACCTCTCCTCTCCAAGCAGATCATGTCTTGGTAGTGTTACTTTCATCCGTGGTGGATGAAGGAGTGGGGCTTTCTGGCAAAGTTGCCCACACAAAACTTTGTAGACTACAAAGGATGGGCAAGAAATATTCAAAGTCATGGAAAAACTGAGACCTACAGCCAAGATTTCTTTACCCTGCTGGGTATCTTTTAGAATCGAAGGGCAGATAAAAAGCTTCCCAGACAAGAAAAATCTAAAGAAATTCATCGTCACAAAACCATTATTATTTGAAATGTAAAAGGGGCTAATTTAAGAAAAAGATGAAAACTATCAATGACAAAATGGCAAAAATACATATTATCAACAATTGAATCTGACAGACAAACTAGACAAAAAAGAACAGAGACAGAATCATGGATATGGAGAATGTTTTGATGGGTTGCCAGATAAGAACAGGATGTGTGAGAATGAGTAAAGAGGTAAGGGGATTAAGAAATACAAATAGGGAGATACAGAATAGCCATGGGGATGTAAAGTACAGTATAGGAAATAGAGTAGCCAAAGAATTTATACACATGACCCATGGACATGAACAGTGGTAGAGGGATTGCCTGAAGGAATGGGGGATGATGGGTGGAGGGAGGGAAAATGGGGAAAAACCAGGACAACTGTAATCGCATAATTAATAAAATATAATTTTAAAAAAGGGTATGTTTATTTTTTACTTATTAAACTAATACCTTTGGGGGCTTCTGTCCAAGATGGAGGCGTAGGTGGAAACACTGTGCCCCCTCCCACAACTAAATTTAAAGACAGCAAAGTTTTAGTAACAAAAACACAGCCAAAACACTGAACTGTATGAACTGTATGGAAGTCCAACAACAATGAACCACTAAGCCAGACAGGTAAGTGGGGTGGAGTCAGTGGCAGAGTGGAGTGGGGCTGGAAAGATTATTTGGTCCAACTTACCCAGGAGCGGAGGCAGAGGCGGTTGGTGGATCCCAGGTATGGGGTGGCAATGGGGGAACCCAGTGAGAGCTTGGGGCGGCTGGCTGACTGCGGCCACACATTATAGCACAGATTAAACCAAACAAAGAAGTGAAGAGTGACACAGACCGCTTAGGCTAGGGCCCCAGCAATGGGAATTTGAGCCTGAAAGCACCAACTGGAAAGACTTTCTTGGGGTTGAGGGGCTGAGAGAGGCTCCCAGGATCACAGAGAGTTCGTTGGAGAGATCCACAGGGTCCTGGAGAGTACAGGAGCCCACACACCCAGGAACCAGCACCAGAGGGGCCCAATTTGCTTGTGGGAAGCCACAGAGGGGACAGAAATCTGAGAGAGAGTGGAGCAGAGCAAAGCGCCATTTTTTTTCCTTCTCTGACCCTGCCCCCACATACAGCATCACAACACAGTGACTGGGTTGCCCGACCCTGGTGAACACCTAAGGCTCTGCCCCTCAAACATAAGAGGTGAGAACAGACCAAACAAGAACAGCTCAAAGCCCTAGAGCCTATAATTCTGAGTGACCAAGAAATAGCCAACTTTTCATATGCACAG
>NW_028083061.1:0-783 GCF_014824575.4 Sturnira hondurensis | reverse complement strand
AAATCTCTGGCATTGAGAGATGTGTTTCCAATTGTCGGCGGACAGAAGAGCCTATAGATATTAGTGTATCGTCCTTGGGAGGGGCCCCTGTTTTCTGAAGCAGTTTTTGGCACCCCTCGGTGGGCCAAGTATTGCCCCCCCTCGGACCCTTTGTTCGGTAACAGAAGTACCACATTCATGGAACTTTTGGGTTTGAAAGTTTGGGTTTTTATATTCAAAGTCTTGTATAAGTTTCAATTTATATATTTATGTATACATAGCATTTCCAGAGAATAAGAGAGTATTAAGTTTTTTAGTGCTGTTAAACAAATTTCCACAAACTTATCTACTTAAAACAGAAGCTATTTATTATCTCAAAATTCCTATTGGCCAGATGTCCCTGCACAGCTGAATTAAACTCTTTGCTCAGGGCCTCAGAAGCCTGAAATCAATGTCGCAACAGAATTATCCTTCTTTCTGGAGCAGAGAGTCCTCTTTCAAATTGAATGTGGGTTTTGGGGTAGAATTGGTTTCCCGAGTTTACTTAGACTGATACCCTCATTTGCCTGCTTCCTGTTGGACAAGACACTGGCAACTTCTAGAGGCCATTCGCAGCCCTGGGCACAGACCAACGGCCAGTGTCTCTGACTCCAGCAAGGACCCAGTCCTGTTGAGCTCACATAGTTACCTGAAACCCACCCACCAGGGCAGTCTCCTCTGGGCTAAATCAAAGCCAACGGATTAGTACTGTGATAGGACCGGTAATGCCGTCCCATCACCATCACAGGTTTGGGCAGAACTCAA
>NW_028083060.1:0-557 GCF_014824575.4 Sturnira hondurensis | reverse complement strand
ATGATACCTCAGACAAGGGTTTGATCTTGTCATAATATATAAAGATCTAACATGACTCCACACCTGAAGACAAACAACCCATTTAAAAAGGGACAAAGGACCTGAACAGACACTTCTCCAAGGAGGACACACAGAGGGTGCAGAGACATAAGAAAGGATGCTCAGCATCAGTAGCCATTAGAGAGATGCAAATTAAAACCACAATGAGATACCACTTCACAAGGGTCAGAATGACCATCATAAACAAATCAACAAACAACAGGTGCTGACAGGGTTGTGGAGAAAAGGGAACCCTAGTGCTCTGTTGGTGGGAATGCAGACTGGTGCAGCCACCATGGAAAACAGAATGAAATTTCCTCAGGAAATAAAAAATGTAACTGCCTTTTGACCTGGCAATTCCACTGCTGTCATTATACGTTAAGAATCCTGAAACACCAATTCAAAAGAACCTATGCACCCCAATGTATTATTTACAATACCTAAGTGCTGAAGTAGGTAAGTGCCCGCCAGTAATGAGTAAATCAAAAACCTGTGGTACAAGCAGAAAGACAAAAGGA